>NW_024429189.1:82318589-82326089 GCF_017639785.1 Mesocricetus auratus
TCCTTCTGAAATTCAATTACTGATGAAGTTGTAAAGTGAGCTTTATTATTAATAGGGAGGTTGGCTTTATAATTTAAGTTAAGCATATTGACTGTTTCTGAGCACACTTACAAAGTGATTAAAATTTCCAAAGCACCATGGGTGGTATCTTAGTTCTCATTCTACACTGATGATTTTACCTGTTTCCTACTGGTTTCCTATAGCCTCCCTTTGTTTTCCTTCTCACACCATTTAAAAGTGAACAATGTTATATATGTATGTTATGTTGTATGTAGTTTACATAGAATGTGAATGCTTTGTAGTGTTTCTTGTGTGTTTTAAGGGTACAACTCTTTTACACAATAAGTATTTTATTAATTTCTGCCATGACTCCCCCACCCAGAAAAGAAGACTTGTGTTTTCCACGTTGGTTACCAATATCTCATCTTACTTTCTGAATGAATTTCAATTTCCAGGTAAACTGTGCCAGGCTGTTTAAATGGTAGGATCATGACTTTAATGGAGACTATGATGGAGGAGGGTGAGAGGGCACCCATAGGCATTTGGATCTGGTTAGATTTTGAGTGATCTATTACTGCTGATCTTGAAACTTTAATCGATTGGGGATTCATGTCCTTTATCCCACAGCAATCATAGTTAGGTACTGTGTTAGGTGAAAGGAGGAATAAAACTCATCAAAAAACTCATAATGGAGTAGAGTGTGAAAAGTACAGCGTAATTGTGGTCCTGTCTTTGCCTTTCGAGGGTAAAACATGTTGAAAGAATCAATGGAAAAATTTGTTGTGGTTTGTAGAATTAGGGAGACTACATGGGTTGAGGATGGCTGTTAACACAGAAAACTACATGAACAAAGAAAAGAAAATAGAAGAGTTTCTCATGTACTTAGAAGTAGTCCAGTTTATCATAATCGTGCTGGCAATTTAAATTGAAGAGATCCAGTTGTGGTTACACAAGACCACAGCCAGAAGGTGGTCTACTTGGGAAGAAGGGGGCTAGCGAGGGTGGAGGTGGGTACTATGGAAGTAAATACAGGAGTCTGATCAAAGTATGTTGAGTACATATCTAAAAATGTAATAGTGAGATCCAATATTTGGGGCAATAAATATGTACTAATAAATAAAAGTTAGTAGAAAGTAAAGTGTATCAAATATAATTGAAGGAGAACAATATAGATATTATTAAGTCAACCATTACTTATTTAAAATTATACTTGGAATTAGGTCATAAATGGCTTGCAATATAATTTGGAATTAATCATGACATAAGGCTGTGTCTTGACAGCACTTAAGAACCAAATGAGTTCAAGTGTGGAGGAATTTCAGGTGTTGAGCAAGGCCAGTTCACAAGCTGTCCCATTACCCTTCACTAATGTCAGGTCTGAGCTAGGGTTGACAGTGACAGAAGTATAAAGCTTATAGGATATGAGAAGACATGTGAGGAAGTACAAGGTCCACAGAGTGAATGTGAGGTTAAGAGCCAAGAGTTGGTTTAAACAGGAAAAGGCAAAATCAGACCTGTAAGCCTGTTGATGAAATTTCAGAGGATATCTTATAGGATGACTGCAAAAGGTTAGATAGACATTGAAGGCTCGGGGAAAGATGTGAAGTTATGGTTCATTTATAGATGGAGTAGCCTTCCCAACATCTCTCAGGAGGATCACTCTACTTGTGAACCTCCAATTGATTTGCATAATCCAAGTGATTAATTATAAGATCATTAATGACCGAGTTTCCATTTGCATGATATGGTGAGTTCTTTGCCTTCTAAATAGTAGTAAAGTGAATAGTATGAGCAGTTAATACATGTTGCAGATTCAAGCAATGGAGACAGAGTGCATGGATCTTCTTGGAATAGCTCTTTTTAGGGGGTATTTCCAAGTCTTTGCAAATCTTTTGTACTGATTACACATTTAGTAGGTTGGAAATGTCCTCCTCTGCAGTGCATTTGGGTGAGTTTAAGCTGTGATAGGGATTAAGAAAGGGATTAATTCCAAGAACTTGTACACATCTGCATAATGTTGCATCTTCTACTTTTGGAAAGTTCCATTATGTCCTCTCCAGACAGTTCAGCTGAAATTCCTGGAGTTCTAATTTGAAGTTGTTTTAGGTTTTCCATTTTTGGTAATAAAAGTAGTTATTTGTTGTTTATCACTGCTTTACATATATTTATAGTTTTTCCTTTACAAGTGACAAAGAGAAAATGGTTGATCTTCACTACTTTGAAAACAAGTATCCAGGCTCACTTATTGCGAGTAACCAGGAAGCACAGACTTGGATGGTAGATTTCACCTGTGGGTTCTATATAGTTTAGATGGTGGGGTTTAGTGATCCTCTATTATCCATGGTTATGGATACAAAGAGCAGTTACTTGAAACCCCAGAATTATTCACCATAATGCTACTGCAGTGTGCATCTATGAGCCCCAGTAACTTTAGAAAGTTTCTGTTAGCTAGTGTCTCCCCCAACACTTTCATTTTTCTTATATCTTCTGAGGAAGTTTCATTGTAGAAAGTGAACAGGTTGTGAAGTTGTTAGAGGATAGTTAGAGGGTCCTTAGTAAAGGACTAAGATGACAGAAGAATTGATCAGCAGCCTGATACAGTGTTGCTTGACCTTTGTTGATTTTTTTAATGACCTGGATTTATATAAAATGACATATAAAAAACACCTTTTGTTGGTTAAATTTGGGGTTTGGTACAGGACATTGATTTGTGACATTTTGGGAACTCAGAGTGTTTACTGTGAGGCCATGCTATTTGGTTTTCTCCATAGAAACAGTCACTTGGTATAGATGCCTTCGGTTTATTTAAAGGAAGGGTTACTATGCGTGCCAAATTATGCCATTGCATTGGTGCTTTTAGGCTTTACACTAATGTACTTACCCACTACCAAAACAAAAAATTCCATGACAGAGTTAGAGCAAGAAAACAATTAACTTTATATCCTCTTTCCTAACTGTGTCCCCTGCCCCATGGGAAGCTCATCTCTTGGCTATTGGTTATGTTCTGCAGCTTCACCTGTGGGCTGAGGGCACATTTCTGTTTTGATGCTTCTTTGTCTCTTTCTTTGGTATTTACTTACCATTTAAGGCAAATCAAATAAACAGCTGTAGTATCTGATACTTGTAGGGTAGGTATAACATGCCAAATACTTCCTAAGTGCTTTTCCAACTTGGCTATTTAATTGTCCAAACAACTTCATGAGAAAGGTTGAAGTATTATGTCCTCTTAGAAGCACAGCAACCAGGATCCTGAACAACAAAGAGATCTGCCAAAGTCACACAATAAAAGCTGATGATGTAGTTTCTGAGCATGCCCTCTAACAGCTATGCCAAACTGCCTCCATATTGGGGGAAAGTATTTTGTTATACGATTTGATGTTGTTATAGTTGGTGGTTGAGTAGTTTTAATGATCCAGAAAGCTTGTAAGTTGATACTCTACTTAGCTAATGTTATCACCTAGATGCAAACTCATCAAATTTCCCAGTATGCCCAAAAAAGAAGTCCTTCTTTTTTAACTACTCTGATAGAGCTGTGTAATTCATTTACCTATGTCACCCAGCACTATATGTCTTTATAAAAAGGAGTCTTAACATATAAGTGCTTAACCTTTACTTCTTAATGATGAGCTTTTAAATTGTTATTGTGCTGCCATAATTAGGTGTAACACCTAAAATGCTGTGTGTGTATAGCTATAAAAAGAAAGTAATGTGATCTAGGACTGACAGTACAGCTGCATCTAGGGAAAAAAATCCTATGGAAGGTTGAAATTGAACGTGGTAACTGCAATTATCTAAAAGGAAGTCTATTACCTTATGATAAAACTGTCAAAATAATGATTTGGTACTCCCACAAATTGTTCAGAGAATCAATAAAACCAATATTACATCACAGTTTGAGAATTTAGGAATTCCACTTTCTCCTAATTCACAAGAGAATGCTAATATAGTTTAAGAATGAGATAATTTTATGGTTTTTGTTCCTGTTTTGTCTTATAACTCTATTAGAGTAAATATTTTTGCTTGGGAAGCTTGATGAACACCATATGTGGGAAATATGAATAGTATTTATTCATTAGTTCTCTACAGGATGTATACAAAATTCCCTGCTTTGCTTTGCAGGGATGAAACGTACAGGATTTTGAGTAGAGTATAGATCGTTTTTTCTGTGGTTACTGCTTCTTTCAGGGCCTGTGTCTTATCCTTTGAACCAAGGTTGGTCTTTGCTGTCATTGGCTACAAACCAAGAAGAATAACAGTTTGAACTTGGATCGTTCATGCTTCCTGCTTGTTGTTGCTGATCTGCCTGTCTACACAAATGAACTTTTGTATTTTAGTGCAGATTAACAGACTCATTCGAAACTCCTGCAAGCTGATTTTTGGACAGAGATTAATGTTTTGCCTTTTTAACTGAATCATCTAAAGTTAGTCATTTCATAGGACTAATGCAAAACTACTTTTTGGTGGGATTAGTGTTCATTGTCATGGCCCTAACTTGGTCCTGTATTCATAAATATTCATTGACATGGAAGTAATGGTTCTGATGATGTACCTATCACTTCTTTGTTGCTCTTAAGACTGAAGAGCTGCTAATGAATTTTTTAGGCAGCACATAAAACAGGTGACTAGAACTTGATAGTTAATGGGAGATTTGGGTACTATCTGACCTTTCAGTAGTTTTTGCACGTAGTGATGACAGGTGTTAATATTGTTGACTCATAAACAATAAACCAAAGCTTAGAGTGTTAGCAGTTGCAAGAGCTAGGCAATGAATGCTAAGTCACCCAAGTCTATATGCTCCATCACCTTTGTCACTTACCCGAGTGTAGACACAATCAGGTGAGGCCATGAACAAATGAGAACACTTAGGTCTCAGGGTTTCAAAATCACCATTTTTCCATTGCTGACAGAGATGTAGATTACAAACCCGCCCATTTGGTGCCCACACACCTAGCTTTGCTTAGTGTGATACAATTTTTTCTCTTTCTCATTTAAGTCTCATCCTTTATAATTTGTGTGTATTTCTACTTGCTTGGAGTCCCAGTTTGCCACTGTACTGTCACCCTCAGGAAGATGTGTGGGAGCCCCAGTTTGCTCTTCTTTAAGACCAGGTAACCTCTGCCTGCCAGTGTTAGACAGCTTAAACATGGTTTTATAAACTTTCTAGCATGATGCTTGGCACATAGCAGGTACTGATTTTTTTTCTGTAAGGGGGTTTTCTCTCAGCTTGGTGTGGTTGTGTAGGCATCTACTCACTCAGCTGGGGAGGTGGAGGCAGGATGATGAGTAATTCCAGACCAGTCTCAGCTGCATAGTGATTTCCACTGTACTACATGAGCCTGTCAGGAGGGAGCAAGGGAAGGAGGGAGGAGGGAGGGAGGAAGGGAGGGAGGCAGGAAGCATAGGAGGGGAGAAAAAGAAGGTGAAGGGAAGGAAACAGGAAGTTTTCTATTATTTAATACATGTGAATTTGCATATATTTTATATATTAGGCAGCATTCTACTGGGTGAATTTTATTCATCAAATATCCAGCCCTCCTTTCAACTCTCTTAACTCATAATCTGAGCAAGCACACCGTGTTCTTGTCTGTCATTCATTTCAGTGGTGAAGCTGTCCTAACAGTCATGTCAAGTTCCATCCCCCTCTCCAGGAAGTCTACACACGCTTCTCCATAAACATGCATGTCAGCACACATCTACAATAAGTATCAGAAGTCAGTTTTCTCAGTATGACCTAATTTTTAATGAGTCTAGACATACCTTAGGGTTTTTTGGTTTTTTTCTTTACTGTTCTTACATACCTACTAGTTTTAGTTATGTGGACAATACTTAAAGTGAAGAAATCAAAATAAAGGTGAGTTATTTTTCTTTCTTTCTTTTTTGTTTGTTTTTGTTGTTGTTTGTTTGTTTGTTTTGAGACAGGGTTTCTCCGTGTAACAGCTCTGGATGCCCCAGAACTCACTTTGTAGACCAGGCTGACCTCAAACCGTCTCCTGAGTGCTGGGATTAAAGGGGCATGCTGCTACACCTGGCTTAGTTATTTTTCAAAACTGGATTTGATTTGGATTCTTTCTGTGTTACCCAACAAGCTGTGTACTCAGTGGGCGCCTTTCTGTGTGAGGGAATGGGCAGAGAGGAACAGTAGTAGTGCCCTATGACCCCTTAGAAAAAGTTTAGTTTTTAATATTTTTATCTCACTCTTGGTTTTCTGCACTTCTCTTGTAAATATTTCTGTTCAGTTTTCAGACTGCTGATTTGGTTTAAAAAACTAGATAGTATGTTTAAGAATATTATCTAAGTGATACTTTGTGTAAATGTATGTATTGGTGTACACTTTGGTTTACGTCTATCAGCAGTATGCAATGGAGAACACTAAGATTGTGATTTGGTCATTATCCTTGGCCCTTAATAGTACACAGCATCTCCCTGTGTTTTTACCTTAATAATTAAATAATAGAAGAATACTTCCTATTTCCTCCCCTTCCCTGAATTATTTGTGAAATATGAAAATGGAAACATTATTTACTGGACTTATTTTGACATATGAAGCATCAGGTTGTCACCATTCCAGGGAAAGCCTGTTCTGGGGATGAAGAAAGAGGGCCTTCTATCTGCAGTACCTTTCATCAGTTGGGTGTTCTCTAAGTCATCAGCATACTGACCATGTTCTTTGGAACTGCTCACCTGCCTTCTGGCATGGAAGGAGATGATTGTATCTCTAGACGTATGAAAGATGAAAGGACTGGAGAAAATGGGACTGACAGATGGGTGGCAAAGGGGTTGATAGTGTTTTCAACATTTCCTGTCTAATTAGACATTTTGATGGCTATCATCAAGAAAACTGACAACAAATGCTGGCAGGGATGTGGGGAAAGAGGAACTCTTGTGCATTACTGGTGGGAGTGCAGTAGTACAGCCATTAATGGAAACCAGTGTGGAGGTTTCTGAGACAACTAAGAATGTAACTGCTATGTGATCCAACCAAATATGCCAATTCTGACCATCGACCCTAAGAACTCTAGAGCCTGCCACAGAGATACGTGAACACCTGTGTTTATTGATGTTCTGTTAACAGTAGCAATGAAATGGAACCAGCCTAGATACCATCTATAGATGAATGGGTAATGAAATTATGGTACACATACACAATGGTATTTTATTCAGTTGTAAAAAATATAAAATTTTCAGGAAAAGATGAAGTTGAAAAGTCTTAAATTAAGCAAAGTAGGATATAAAGCAAAACAAAAATTAGTCAAAATGACTCTAAGAGAAACAAAGCACACATGTTCTCTTTTATATACAGATCCTAGTTTATAGTGTGTATCTATCTGTCTGTCTATAAATGAGTGTACATATGGGCAAAAACTCTGGAAAAGAAAACCCAGGATAGGATACAAAGAGGTACCAAGGAAGATAAGGGGACAAAGGCACATGTGACAGAGTAGAAAGGACTCTGGTGTGGGGTACCATGCAAGAGGAGGGCAGGTGAGCATATGAGAGGAG